>NW_022146115.1:0-39970 GCF_002938485.1 Sitophilus oryzae | reverse complement strand
TTTAACGTCTATCTTTGTACATCGGACAACCGAGTAGTCTACTACTCTTGGCCTGCCAGTATGGCATTCATTACACGACGTGGTGTAATTTCACCTCTCCAATACGAGGTAGTGTAGGTGCCAGTAAACCGGGAAGGTTGGATCCTGTTGCTGCACCTAGTTTCATATCGTACTCCGGAATGTCAGGCATTGTGAAACACTCTGTTGAGGAAGCCACTTTCCTCTCTGGAATCTGGACGATCTGGGCGAGTGCACCTTGGCCTGGAGATAGGTTTACGGCTATGTTGAAGCCTTTCTTGGAAGCCATTGATTGAACGATCTTCCTAAAGATCCTGCACTCGTGGTCGATCCATTTGATCTTGCCCCTCTTACCTTCGTTTTCGGTCCAGAACTCATACGATCGAGCTGTTATACGTACCATGCGCCTTGGAGCTGCCGCATGCCGAGGCAATTACGGCCTGTTGGAACTCTTCCCACTCAATATTACGTAATCCCCCTAATGCGCCTGCCATGTTGTGGACGTCTTCATCCATACATACGTCATCTCGAAGAATATTAAGTAATGGTAGTAACTGTCTTAGAGCATCAGTTATCGCTCCAGATACGTTTTCGAAATCTTTACCTTCAGCAAGAAGTGGAGTAATAGTCTATTTTCTGTCCATAGTATTACCAATACATTCCAAGGATATCGCCTTACCACTTTAATTCAAATTCCCGAGAATAATGGGACTCGTTTGTTGAAAATTTTGAAATATGGTATCTAACATTTTGGCGGACTTCTTCTGGGATGTTGTTAATAGGTGGATATATAAAAAGTTTCTAATAATTTTTAAGTTAACTATGGATGGGTTTAAATATAAATCCGCCATGCGTCGTCTCTTGTTGTTTTTAACCAGTTTTATTGGTTTATTTTAAAAATGACAGATCGTATTTCAATTTTATTGGTTTGACGGAACGATGAACAACAAACGGACGCCGATGCTTATGAACTCGCCTTTAGATTTTTGTTTGACGCTTGTCAAAGTCTTGCCAAATTAAATGTTATAATTTTGTGTCAACTTTTGTCAAATACCCTGCGTTTTGGAAGATGATGCATTTTGATTCATGTTATTACGTGTGTTTTGTGTCTTTTGAAGTCAAGTGGAGGAAAAATCGAGTGAAAATTAACTGTAGACCCAGAGCACAGTTTATGGTTAATACTCGCTGCCCAGGCAGAAAGTCTTATACACCAATAAAGTTACCATCAATAAAGTTCGTATACCATCTCGTTGTAGATAAGATAAGTGCATCTCGAATATGGTAGAAGAACCATACTAAACACATACTAAAAACTGGAGTAGCTGTAAAATATCGGCGCACGATAGGTAAACAATGGATTTTAGTACTGCAGAAAAATAATGTCAAAAGTTACTGGTTTAAAAAGTTAATATTGAAGTTAATTAATCAACCTTTAAGGTATAAAATTTGGTAAGTGTTATTATTAATAAAATAGTTTGTTTTATTTAAGTTGTTTGGTTTACATTTACGGATCCGATTTTGCGGCGATATGTCATGGAACAAGGAGTGTAAAACAAAGAATTAATATTACGGTTCTGATAATATTGTCGCACGTAACACACATCGAAAATCGACAAAAGAACACCATGGTCCACTAAAAGTCGATAAGTTGTAGTCACAAAACATAGTGAAATTAAAAACACAGATCCTCTTCTCTCGACCTTTGTACAGAATCAATGAATAATATCTATTCTTATCAACTTAATATCACTATCGCTACCACATCCCACAAATTCCTAAAACAGCATTTTTTATTTCATTTAACTTAGGTGGGAATCTTAAAGGATTATCTTACAAAGAGAAAACGCAGAAAAATTAAAAAATTTATCGTTTCTCCATGGCTAGATTCATATTCCCCTACACACAATGGGAGCGATGTCTATGCCAAAAGAAATATTACGAATTTGTATTTAGCACATAAGTTATATTAATAAATATAATCATAAATGCGGGAAGTTTTATAAAGCTTGAAAGTAAGAAATAGTTCTTTTTTAAATTTTTTTGGTATGTGTTGTCTTGTTCTTGTTTGTTTTGTATTAACACATACCGTTTTTTATTAAATAAAATTACTCGATTACATTTTTTCAATTTTATACATTTTCCAACAGTTTCTTTCACAATATTTTGAAGTAATCACTTGTCAGTCAAACTTTAGAATTTCCCGCTATGCGTTCCAGTTGTACCAACTTATTTCTTTGTAAAATAAAATAAACTACTTTGAAATTAAAATGACAGACACATCTATCACTGTCAAGGATCTTCTCGTTGGACAGACTATAGTCACAATCACAGATCGATGACAAGAGCTGCCAAAAGTTCAAAAAAGAAACTCAGTGATTATTTAAACAAAGAAAAGAAAAAATGCAATTTCAAGAAGGACCTTGGAAAAACGGTGATCCGACAGAATTTTATACTAAAAGTATGAAAGTTCAATAAAACAAAGAGCTTAAGGTCCAGAAACCGGTTGCGGGAGTGGAGCTTGGTTCCCCCCTTTACGACAAACATACAACAATTTTTTTTTTACTTTTATTTTTTTTTTCTTTTTCTACTTTCGATTTTTCGAAATTAAGAAAAAAATATACAGCCAAAGGCAAGAAAATGTTATTTATTATTATAGTTTATTTAGTGATTTTTCGGGAGGATTTTCTAACACATTTCGTATTAGAACTATTCGTGGTAAAGGCATGGCTATTGTAGCATTACTATTTATAGTGAGTTTTACTTCCTTCTTTATAAATTTCTAAAACAATAATTAGTTTTAATTTTTTATATTATTATATTTATTAAAGTTAGGTATTAACTGGACAGTAGGACATTGAATTTCGATTAAAACTAGACCTAAATTTTTTTATTGAAATGCTTTTGTTAAATTGAGAATCTGCGAGAGTAACTCCTTCTGGAATGTTCAACTGTTGCTTTGCGAATGCTTTTACTGGTAAAAATTGACTGTTATACTTGGAATCACTAAGCAGTCTAGTGTAGTCTTATATTTTCCATCGCATCTCAGTGATATACATCCAAGTCATCTCAGTGTTTGTTTGATATCGTATCTTTGAAAAAGATTTTCCTACACCAACAACACACATACTTATTTTGTTACGTTTCAGGTTTAATCGATTGCATAACTCCTCGGTTATGAAACAGCTTTGAGCATCACTGTCTAGCAAAGCTCTACATTGTAATAAATTGCCCTTTGAATCCTTGACCTTTACCGTCGTTGTTGACATTTGTACTAGACCTTTTTCAATTTCATATTGATTGTCATTTTCCATTGTGTACATAACCGTTGTACTGGTACTCCCTTGAGGTACTTGTTGAGCATTGTTTTTAGGTCTCTCCTCATTATCCTTATCGCTGTATAACAAAGTGTTATGATTTTTTCCACATTATTTGCTGCCTGAATGTGAACACTCAATATTTCAAAATTATTTTTTGAAATATTGTTCTGGGCTACTTTATGGTCTTCTATTTTTAAATGAGGACCTGAAATGAAGTTATTGAGGTTTTTTAAGTTAAGGATGAACCTGTAATCACCGTTTGTTTTTTTTTCAAGAAAAAAGATATAAATATAAAAAGAAAGAAATATATTTTCCTTTTTTATATTTGGACCTTTCTATGGCCCTTTCTGTAATTGTTTAATTGCTTTAGTGACTTTGCTTAGATCGGATAGATGGATGTTGGTTTGTGGTATTGCTCTTTAAAAAGTTTTTTTATCTATATCCCTTTACCCAATTTATTACAACACTGTTATTGTTTGTATAATATTTCCAAGCTTGCAAATGTATATGCAGGCTTCCCGCAGATTCCTCGCTTACCTCAACTTGACTTATCGCCGTTTCGTCCAATGTGTCTCCTCCCCCATTTCTTCTTGTAGTAATCTTGTCATTTGCGGTTGTACTTGTACCTGGTGCTGGTCGAGGCCTGTTTCCGAAAATTTGGTTTGCTGGATGGCGAGGGTTGATAGCTTTGTGTAGAGTTGTACTTTGTTTTTTTGGCGGTTTGGATGCTTAATTCTTGCCCCATTCTTTTCACTGCTTGCGAAGTTTTCAAAGTTTCTAGTAAATCGGTTCCAAATAGGTGCTTGTCTATATTGGAGTTCTGAACTGCTTTTCGGTGGTTCTCGTTCAATGAAGGCATTATCAAATATCTCCGGTGTAGTGAGAGAAATTGGTAAGCATTTGTAATGGCTTTTGCGGCATCGATTAGCTCAGGTATCAATTCCGTTTTGTTGTCTATCTATTGATCTATTGTAAAATTGGAATAAAATTGAGGACTCGCTCCATCCTGCAGTGTATTTTATAGTATTTATACCGTATGATCGAAAAAAAACGGCGTCCAGTTGGCTGGGAAATGAACATCAATGACATTTCCCATATAAATTCCCCATATAAAATGACAGCGATCTTCATTCCATAGCCATCGCTGACGCCGTTTTTCTCGATCATACGGTATTTCCCCTGACAAAGGCAGCAGATGTAGCGGCGTGACGTGCACTATGGCCGCTAAAATAGTAGTATAAATGCTACTGCTTTTAGAGCAGCTTTTTATCCATCTGCTGATGGTTTGTGATGAAACAGGTTGGTACGATCGTCTGTGAGTTAGAATTAAATGGTCAATATCTGGTCGTAACCTTGATGTTTTTTGTATGTAATAATTTATAGTGGATGCTATATAGTGGATGGAAAAACTAAATTTGGTTGGTTTTTATAGGGCCCCGAGGTTTTATTTTTTTCTGGGATATTTTTAAGAATATTTTAATAGTAATTTAGGAGCTGTAGAAGAGCAGGATGAGGCTGTAATTAATAAATAATAAATAAATAAATAAACTTTATTAACTTTTAGATTAGTACATAAAATAACAGCCGTTTCTTTAATAAAGGCACCTAAGACAATGTCTTGTGTTGTGCCTTGTTTTGAGAGTTCCTTTATTATTAAAAGTTAACTACACGCAGAAAGAAAGAGAAAAAAAACATTATAAATATGTAATAAAAGTATACAAGCTATAATTCTAAAGGTTGATAATAATGGTTTGTCCTAGACCAGCATGGAGTGCATTATCACATAATTGACAACTATATAAGATTTAATGTTCTTTTTGAAAATACGGCTAGAATATCTCCTGTATAACGAAGGTAAACTGTTATATAATTTTATTCCATTACAAGATATACTTTTTTGGCAGACTGATTTACTAACACGATCTATAGGAGTCATCTGGGCAGCTTGACTTCTGGTATTGTGTGAGTGGTGCGCATGATACAGATTGTTCTTCGAATGTATTAATATTAATATAGATTTAATATATACACCTCTTACATTCAGGATACAATTTGTTGTATCCTTAATCTCTTACACTTACTCTACTTTTAATCTTGAATATGACGCGTATGATAAAATTCTGACAAACTTGTAACTTTTTTTAGTGTGGTTTCATACGCCGAACCCCAAACAGATATGCCGTAACTAAGAATTGATTCGGCTAAGCTGCTATAAACGATAAGAAGTAGTTTTGAGCTAGTACATTGCGCAATTGATAAAATCTGTATATATAAGCTTTCTGATTCTTTTAGCCAGATAATCTATATGGAAAGTCCATTTTAAGTAGTGATCGATGAGATACACCCAGGTATTTCACAACATTAGTTTGGATTACTCCGTCATTAAAACCCTTAATATACATGGGACCCAATTGTCTACTTTGCCCTGCAACAGTTGGTGAGAAAGCCATATATTTAGTTTTTGAGACATTTAAACTCAGTCTATTAGCATCCAGCTAGTGATGGGCGGAATCGAATACTTTAGGGAATCGAGTACTTCGGAATCGAGTACAATTTGGAATCGAATACTTTAATGAGTACTGAGTACTAATATCCGAAATTCGAATTGTTAAGTGATTAAGTCAGTTAAATGTATTCGCTAAACTATAGTTTATTGAATAAAACAGTTTTTATTATTTAAAATATAAAAAAAACATTTATTTATTTAACAAAGAGGAAAGTTGATGTTTTCATACATAAAAACAAAATTTATCAACAAAATAAGTAATCCGATATTGCGTACATAAAAAATAAGAACACACTTCTTTAATTCTAAAAAAACACTAAAAACTAAAAAAAAAATATGGAAAAATTGCTTAAATTATATAAATTATTTTATTCAAAACATTGAATAAAACAAATGTATATATTTAAGAAAATTCAATCCTAAAATTTTAACTGAAAAAAAAAAAGAAATATATAACATATTACATTAATGGAAACATTGATTATAATTTATACATTGTTAGAAATCAAAAAACAACATTTTTATCAACAAAATAGGAAATAAATATGTTCGTACCTAAAATAATAATATATATAATAATAATATAATATGTTTTTAAATTTAAATAGAAAACCAAAAAATGGTACAAATATTTTCAACAGATATTTAATAGTTAAATAAAAGTAATAAATAATAAACAACAAATATTGAAAGCCAATAACAAATTAAATATTTAAATAAACAATTAAAAGCAAAAACATTAGTGTGAATAATAACTATTTAAAAAATAATCTGATTCAAATTTTTCGGTAGTAAACGATTTCGTCGAACATTGGTTAATTGTCCTGCTTTAGAAAATATTCTTTCTGAAGGGACAGAAGTTCAGGAATGCTTAAATATTTTTGAGCCAATTCATAGAGTTCGGAAACATACTTTTGTTTGACTCCAAAATTCAAATGGGCACTTTGTTCTGTCTAAATTGGGTAGTTGCAAATATTGTTTTACAGTTAACATTGCTGTTGTTGTCGGTGTTACAACGGTTTTTTTGGGATAATTTGTCATCAAAAAATGCCCAAAGATTTTTAGATGGATCGGATGTTGTTGCTGGTCCCTAAAGGGTTTGGTTCGGGTTCAGACGTGGAATCCGCGTTATTTTACAATTATTATTTGTTTTACTTCTTCGATTATCCAAGATTCAGCGTTTTTAGAATTTTCTTCCAGTCAAAAGCTAGACCTTTAAATCTCGGGTCTAAAATTGTTGCCTTCGCTTTACCATTTTATCTCTTTCAAGTGAAACAAGCCTTCTTCCTATCGCCTCTAATAATGACTGTTTTAATTTTATGCCAACGTCCGTCGTTGGATTTATATGTTGTAAAGTGTGTTGTAGTCCTCTAATTAGTGGGATGATAATAGATATTGTTGGATATTTTTCTGCCGATAACACTGACGTTATAATCTCGATAGGTTTTAGAACTGGCACACAGTCCCAAACAATACTCCATTCCGTAGCGTTTAAACTAGCAGGGGCTTTAGGCAAACTGGATAATATTACAGATAATGCATCTTTGATCTCTAACAGGCGTTCTAACATAAATAAAGTTGAATTCCATCTTGTGGAAACATCCTGCTTAATTTTAAGAACTGGAAAACCCATTTGAATCTGCGTTGTCTTTAATTTTTCGGTAGCTTGTACACTATGTTTAAAATACGAAACTAGTGATCGAGTTTTTACAAATTAATGAAAAGTCTCGTTTTCTTTTATGCTGTCGTTTACGCATAAATTTAAAGTGTGTGCCACGCATGGGTGATTGTGCTTTTTTAGGTGTTCATTTATGGCATTTTTTATGTTACTTCCGTTATCGGATACAACTGTAACGACTTTGCCCATAATTCCCCATTCGTTTAATATTTTGGTTAATGTGTTACCAATATTTTCACCAGTATGGGCCCCAGAAATCTCGTCGGTAGACAATACTTGAGAATTTAACTTATCTTTATAACTAAAATGGCATGTTAAACTTACATAAGCAATGTTACTATCCGAGGTCCATATATCCGTAGTCACTGAAACATAGTTCACCTCACACAACATTTCTTTAATGTTTGATTTCACCTTGACAAATTTGTCTTTTAGAGAGTGTCTGTCAAATATTTCCTACTGGGAACTGAATAAAGAGCGTTAAGGCTCTTAGAAAGTCTTTAAAACCTTTATTTTCAACAAAAGACAGTGGTTGAAAATCTTGAACAATCATTTTAACAGCTTTTCATCTATTTCTTTTTTTTGTCGTCACTAAGTTCAGTAGTGCTAGAACCACCAAATAACTTTAATTGTTTTTTTCTTTTGGGTTGAGGCTGCGATGGTTCAGAACTTTCATCACCGGTCGCACGGCCTTTTCCTCTCACAATACTTCCTTCTGTGTGTTCTTCTCTCTGTTCCACCAAATGATTCAGGAGGTTCAGTTGAAGTTGAAGCTTCTAAATTATCAATAAGCTGCTTGTACTGGATTGGGTGTAGTCGGGTCAAATGTTTTTTTAAATTTGTAGTACTGCCGTAGAACTTCAACTTATTTTTACAAAGTGAACAAACAGCTTCACTTTTATTCTCCTTTTTAAAAATTTCCCACACGACGGACCTCATTATTATACAGTATATTTAAAATAAACTGATATTTAAACAAATAAGAATTATATCAAACTATTTAACCAACAGCGAAACTCTTTATCGAAATCAAAACCACATTATTCAATACCTCTACGCATCTCAAAAGCAAAAAAAGAACTAAATAAATGCTCCGTTAAAATTTAAACCTATTCTTCCACCCCGAAAAAAACATTTAGGCATTTATATCAGCTCTTTTATGTTTTCTCCAAAACGCCGCCTTTGCCGGCAAAAAATGCTTATTTTATCGTCTATTCTGTGTGACGCGCCGCCAGACGCAAGCCGCCTGCCGCCAGAGCCGCCGGAATTGTTTTAAAATTTTTGAAAATACCCGATTCGAAAAGAAAGTCGAGTTTGGGATCGGTTTTCGATTCCCATGACATTCGGTTCGGTGCCTCGAGATTGAGTACAAAGTACAGATTACTACAGATACCCTAGTTCGAGTTTCGAGTACTGGCCTAGTCGGTCTGTCTCTGTTCTCTATAATATACCACAGAAAGGGGTAATATATCAATGGTTTATGCCGAAACGAATATTTTTTTAAAGAATCGGAATCGATTCCATACTGAACTGAAGTACTCGAGTACTTTCGATTCTCTTAAGAATCGAATACTACTCGATTCCTGTATCCGAGTACTCCCATCACTACATCCAGCCATTCTTTCACGTCTTGCAGTGAGGCTTGAGCTTTGTTCCACGTCCTTTCCCATGAAAAATCATCACAAATCAAAATCGTATCATCCGCATAAGAAATAATTTTACATTCATTATACTTTAATAAATCATTGATAAATATAAGAAATAGGGTAGGTCCCAGTATAGTTCCCTGTGGAATCCCAGTTTTTATAATTTTGGTGTTGCTGAGTATCCCGTTTATGTGTACCTGTTGATATCTTTCTGTCAAATAACCTTTAAATAGTGGACAAATTTTACCTCTAATACCTATATTGTTAAGTTTTCCAGTAATCTGCTGTGATTCACAGTATCAAATGCTTTTTGTAAATCAAAGAAAAATACCAATGGTCTTTTTTTTGTTACTATTAAAATTACTCACTATGTTTTCTATTAGAATCTGAAGTGGTTGTTCAGTGCTAATTCCCTTCTGAAAATCAAACTGACAATTTGATATAATTTTATGTTCGTTTTAAAAAGATGTCAGTCTCTTGTTAATGCTTTTTCAAAAATTTTAGACAGACCATTTAGTAATGAGATAGGGCGATAATTAGCCATTTCCATTTTATTTCCATCTTTGAATATAGGAACAACAATACTTTCTTTAAATTGCGTTGGTACGAGTGATGTTTCAAATATTAAATTTATGATATATGCTAGAGGTTTGAAATTACATTTTGATGGATTTAAGAGTTTTAATTGCTATTTTATCTTTACCAGGTGATGAATCATTTCTAAGAGAGCCAATTATTTCTTCAATTTCCAAATGGTCTGTCGGTTTAAGAAACATTGTATATGAATTAATATATTGAGTGAATTTATCATTTATTTCAGAGTGACTTATATTATCGGCAATCTTGCTCCCGATTTCCACAAAATAATTATTAAACGTATTGCAAATATCCGTTTGGTCTTTTAAAATAAGTCCATTTTCTAAGATATGTTCAATGTTTGTTTTGGCTTTGCTGGATATGTTGGATACCTCGTTGATTATTTCCCATTTTTTCTTGTAGTTGTTACCTGTAGAGTTCAGTTTGTATAGCTTTTGTCATCCAAGGTTTTATTTTGTGCTTAGAATTTTTAAGATTAATTTTTGTTGTAGAAATTTTAATCGCGTTTTGTACCTTCTCATAAAATTTATTAGTAGCCATCTGTGTATCTGTACAAGAAAAAACATCGTCCCATTCCTGACTCAACAGCATTTCATTTAAAACTTCATAATTTATTTTATTTATTGTTTTTGGTTCTGTAGCCTGGCTTGAATTTTTAATTCCGTTATACTGAATACTATAAATTAAAGGGTAATGATCAGTTAAATTGTTTTCAAATATAATAGTTTTAAAATATACATTGTTTTTATTGTGCTTCAAATTATTATAAACAGAGATATGGTCTATGGTCGTTGCGGAATCAGATTCAACTCTTGTCGGTAGGTTCACTTGGAGAGTGAATCCATTTTTGTTTAACATGCTAGTATATCTTATTGAGTTTAGATTAAGTACATTGTTTGGGTTTATGTCAATATTAAAATCTCCCACAAGAATAGTTATGTGATCTTTAATATAGTTACCAAGATAGTCATCAAATTTTCTATGAAGTTCATTTTATCTGTAGAATTCGGTCTATATATTCCTACTACGCCCAATGTAAAAAGTGGCAGGTCAACCCTACATTCAAGTATTTTTATATCACCAAGAACTACCACCCTCGCATCAGCCACATACTTTTCATTCACATACATCACCACTCCATCACATTTATTATAAGATCCCCCGTTATAAAATAAACTAAAACCCTTTATATTAAGCGAAGCTGGATCATTAATAGCCCAAGTTTCGGTTAAAACAATAATTGAAATATTATTGTTTTTATTCAGTCTGTCAATAACTACACAAAGCTTATCAAAATGTGCTCGCAAGCTTCTGATATTGTAATGTAATATTGTAAAATTTTGGTGTTCAAAAGCGAATTGCTTGTCGACATCGTCAAAGTTATAGCAGGAGATATTTTCTATGTTATTAAAATTATTCAAAATTCGATATGCTTCCTCCACGTTGGTTATGAATTTATGTTACTTAAAAATAATACAAGAAAATAAAAAATAAAAAAAAATAATGAAGGAAAGTTAAAAACTAAAATTAAACTTGTCTGTTTGGTAGTAAGATTTCAAAAAAAGGTAAGAAATAAAAAAAGACGATATAGTATGTATAAGAGTAAATTAAGTTTAAGGTTTTCTATCATATTTCAAGTCGTTTATAAGTTTAAAGAAAATCTGAAATAAAGAAATTAGAGAATACAATACAACAATTCCTAATCTGTACACAGGCATTAAAAAGAGTGCAAATCCAAGCACCTATAGAGAGAGAGAGACAGAAAAAAAAAGACAATAAAAAAAACAATAAAAAAATGAGATATTAGATTATTAGTGGGTAAGCAGTAAAGTGTCTTTTTTTTTATACCGTTTTATGTCGAAAACAATCAAAAATAGTGAAAAACAGCAGAGAATAAACGTGATATAAGTAAAATAAAAAAAATCAATGTAATCTCTTCAGTTCCTCAGTGTTTTCTATAATATTTTTAGACATACCAGTTTTCATTCTAACGTCACCACCATAAAACCACAAACGATCATTTCCCAGTTTGTTCTTTGCAGCCTTGTACAATGCGTATTTGCTTGGTGTCATATCCTCCATTATAGACACTGCAGAACCCTTTAAATGTTTCCGTTTATTTACTATTTCTTGCTTTATAGTATAGTTCGCCAGTGTAGCCAATATTGGTCTCTTCGATTGTTGTCTGTTTCCTATTCTAAAGCAGTTTTCCAATTCATTCCTTTCCATTTTGACACCTAGCTTGTCCTCGAACAGAGTTGTCACCTTTTGTCTAACGTCCTCCTGTCTGTCTTCCCTCAATCCAAATATTCGCAGAGATGTTCTCTTATTGTGTTGCTGCATCTTTTCGACCGCCCCTCGTAGTTGTTTATTTTGTTCCTCCAACGCGGCTATATTGGAATTTGCTTGGGCATATTTTTTGCTCGATTTCAGTGAAATTAAGTTTTTGCTTTACCTTGTTTGTTATTGCCAAGATAAAATGTTCATCATTAAATAGCTCCATTATTGTTTCTTTTATAATAACTTTAATATCACTAACTTGTTCTCTTGTGAAAGGCATTTTTATAAATTCTCAAACACTGTTCCCATGGACTAATTCAACTATTTTTTTAAAGTTTATTCTATACTTTTATTCTATAAAATAGCGTTTAATTGAAGAGCGACAAGAAACACGTGTTTACTCGACCATGTATAGCATACTACTAATAATAATACCTATAATTCCTCTCGAACTACAAAAACTGTTATTTCAATTTAGGAAATCTTGCTAACTTGCTAAATCTTTTATAACTCATTTTATTTGCCAGAAAAAAAATAGAATAACACTTTTTTCAGATGTATCCACATATCTCTTTATCTCTATCCAACTTTATCTCTATCTTTTTTATTAGAGGTTACAAAATAAATTGAAAATTTTATTTGACGTTTTTTTATTAAATCATCTTTTTGCACTTGTTTTGATAATAGATCTTTTTTGTATTTAATAGAAATTGTATTTTTTTGAGTTTCTAAAAACACGATAGGACATTTTTCTATAGTTTCAAGTTGACTGCATAAGTAATCGCAAAATATTGCACTCTGACTTTTCTTTGCAGGATTTTCCTTACTGGTTTGTAAGCTATTGGTTAAATTTATTAGAGCATTACTTGCGTTTTCCAATAATGGATCCTCTATTTTTTTCTTTTTTTTGCAGTGTTTACCTGTGTTATCTTTGGCCTGTACGAGTATATCAGTTTCAGCTCTGGTTTCATCATTACTACTTTCAATTGTTAGTTGTAAATTACTGTACGAAAAATTTGGATCATTTTCACTTTCTTCAAAAATCTGTAAAAAAGTAGCTCATTAATAAAAATTTAGTACCATAAATCTATTAAACAATTAAATCTTTCAAATCAAGTCTTTATAATAGTCAGTACATTTACTAGCTCAACATCGTTGTTCACATCTAAGAACTCTGGTGGAAGTTTCATCAGAATTTGTACTTTCCACTTGATCTAAGATACTGTCAACAGATTTTCTAGGATATGAGTGATCCACCAAAAATGTAATTTCGTCGAAATAAAACAAATTTGGCTTAAATATCTAGAAAAGAATATGTGTTTAAAAGTTCAAAAAGAATGTGGTTCACTAATCATGCAACTATGGAAATAAGACTCATATTTCCTGTACTGGCATGAAAAATTGGGTCGCAAATTGTTAAATTTAATTTTTATTTCAGCTTCTGAAACATCTAGACAGTTCTCGTGCAGGCTAGATTTCATTGTTACCAAAGATGCGTTTCTAGCATGCCTATTTTTATAGTTTTTATCTTCAATAGCATATAAACAAGGTATAACGATTGGGTGAAACCTTGGGTGAACAAGTTTATAATGGGAACTCAGATTCACCAGGTTCCATTACAAATAGGTTCCAGCTAGCTCAGTAAATAATTAAGTAAAATATATATGCACAGAACAAGAGATATCAAAAGGGAGGTGTATGGAAAAAGTGTACTGATTGAAAAGTCTAAAATGTACTGGATTCGTTTAATAAATATTAAATTTAAAATTAAAACAAATTATCTATATATAAGATCTATCATAAAATGTTGCAAATATTTAAATACGAAATAATGAAATATATATATATACTAGTAAAAATGAACTATCTGTAAAATAAATTAAATCATGAATAGTATCACCAAATATTGTTGTGACTAAACTGTGAACAACCCTGATGCGTATTTGTGATTATGATTAAATCTATAAAGAATAAAATGAAATTTAAATGTAAAAATCCCCTGGTATACCAAGTTCACATACGATCGTATATTTAATGTAATAAATTTTAATCAATCATAAACGCAATAAAATAAGAGATGATTAAAGTCTTATCTGTCATCCAGTGGTCGTTCCAGTCAGTCAATGAGAAAATCCAGGTGTTTGGTCTTCAGTATCCCAGTGGCATTCCTCGTCACAGTGGCATTCACGTCACAATGGCATTAGTTGCAGTACCATATCCAGTACAAAAAAAATTGATAAAAATCTTAAACTAAACCGTAATCATCACTAAGGAGTAATAGCCAAGGAACAAGAAAGAAGAAAGACGAAGAAGAACCCTAAAATATGATCTATTTTACTGACATGTTCTGATTTGGACATAATAAAATACCTTTCCACCATGTGGACGTTCCAAAACAAAATGGCGTCGCCACACGTTACTCCATGAAAAAGGGTTCTTTAAAAGTCCTCGTACTCATCTCGTACGACCATCACACACAGTCCGTCTTGTAAAATCCTGTCCCCTAAAATAAATAGTTGTACAAAAGAACATTACACAGCTGTACATGTCTCTTACCAACTGACGAATATATCCCTCTACAAGGCTTCTCTGGAATTCTGAACCACACACAGGCCAAAATCGCCCACAACTAGTGCCAAAACTGCACAACCAGTCTTCTCGACCCACAATAGAATTCCAGACAACTCCAAAGAAACAATCCCAATTCGGAACGACAAGGCCAGGCCAAAAACTTCAATGGAGTTTTTATCAGTCAGTCAGGATCAGAAATGCTGCGTTTACCACGGCGGTTCGAAGTAGAAGGACGAGTTTCAGAACATGCTCGATTCCAAGTCAGAAACACGAAACATAAAATTTAACACAGGCAACCAGTAAAACAAACCAAACCAAAAACCAAACCCAAAATAAAATTAGACATAAAATTTTATTTAATGCATACGGATTGAGTGAAACATTTTATTACATCATAATAAAATTATAATAATCCCTATACGAACATAATATCTTCGGAAAATTATTAATACATTTTTCGATCATATATAAAAACCGTTTAAAAAGATCGAAAACCTAATTTAAAAAGGTCGCGTTCATCAGGACGTAGCGCTACCGCAGCGATCACTAATTTTCTGCTGAACGCGCCGATTAGTTGTGAGCGCTCTGGGATCAGTCGCCATTTTTTCCATCAGATTTAAAATACGCTACGCTACCAATGCATGATGGATTAAACGTCACATACGCCAAATGTCACAAAATGTTTTGGAAAACGAAAAAAACCATTTTGTTTATTATTGTCAATTATTGTTCTCGGTCATATTCTCGGTTAAAAATGGGTGAAAATTTAATAAGCATTACTTATGATTTTAATAATGAAATATATGAGGTGTCAGGCAATGGAAATCTCCATTATCGACTTCAAAATGGTAAGTTAATTTATTTGAATTGCAGTAATTTTTTCAGCATTTGGAATAATTATTTGGTATATTAGATATATTATATTTTTAGATTCAAGCTTTTGTGTGAACTAGGTTAACAAAAAAGTCTACATCAATGGGTCAAGAAGAAGTTGTGGAGAGAAATAGAGAAATAAGTAGCCAAGACCAAGAATGTCAAGGTAGGTCGAAGGAGAAAGGAGTCAGTAAGGTCCTACCGGTTCCCAGTTCCTACTATACCCTGAAATTTATTACTGACAGTACCTAACGACTAATGGTGGATTTATACACATAAATAACATAAAATAAGAAATAAGATAAAATAATTTATTTTGGTTCCTGGTTTATACCGCAAAAATAAAATAATGTAAACAAATATCAATTTTCCATCTTCTACTTACATCTCCTCTTTTTTTAATACAAATCTACTTACACTTTTTAATTTACCTTCTTCCAGAAAATTTTAAAACCTCAAAATCTCTTCTTTAAGAAATAAGACCTAAAAGTTAAAAGATAACCAACTTTTATTTATTTTATGTCTTATTTCTCCTTATTTTATTTTTGTTGAATGTACTACTAGCTGTAAATGCAATCATTTAACTTCTTATATGTTATTTCTTATTTTATGTTATTTTTTGTATAAAGCCGCCATTAATCTAAGAGTAAGAGCACTTAAAATTATCAGAAATTTAACTCCATGATAGTTACTGCCAGCAATCATACACCATGGTATAAATGCAAGTCAGAATCATTATTTATAAATAATAAATTATGTATTTGTTACACGTTTTAGATCAAGGAAATAAAAAACATGCCGGGGACAGCTGCTGTACTCCTGGTATAAGTACTGGTATTCAGTCAATATTATGCAAAGGTAAAATACCGTACGATCGAGAAACAACGGCGTCAGCGATGCCTATGAAATGAAGATCGCTGTCATTTTATATGTAAATTCAGATGGGAAATGTCACCGATCGTCATTTCCCCGCCAACTGGACGCCATTTTTTTCGATCATACGGTAGTAAAACCTTATTTTTATACAGTGTCAGTGCTGAGAAAACTGCACCTTTGAATATCTACTTATAAGCAAGCTATAAATCACATGAAAGTTGGACACCTACATTTATTTTACTAAAATACAGAATAAATTAGTTGCATAAAATCTCTTTATAGATTCCACTTGCACTGATGAATTTAAATGGACCAAACAAACAACATTACTGCTTTTAAATTTATATAAAGAAAAAAATTATCTTTTTCGAAATTCTAAAATTAAAAATAAAGATATTTGGTTGGAAATTTTAAGAGAATTTCAAGAACGTGGCTATTGGTCTATAACAATAGAAATATTAGACAGAAAAATGAGGAATTTAAAAAAAACTTACAAAGATAATAAGGATAAAAAAAATAAAACAGGAGAATCATGTATAACATGGGAATATTTTGATATCATGGATGAAATTTTTTTTAATGATAAAACAATAAACCCTACATCCACCATCTCAACAATAGAAGTGGCTCAAAATCCTAATGCGGTCCATTCAAACTTGGAAGTTGGCCTAGGAGTCAAAATATTAAAAAATATAGAAAATAACTCGGAAAATAATCAGAAACCAACTTTGCCAAAAACGACAGAAGAAAAGAAAATCAATAAGGGCAAAACCTCTTCAACCAGGGTTAAGCACCTTTATGATTATAGAAAAAAAATTCAGGAAATAGAGAATCAGAGGTTAGAAGAGGTAAAAAAGCTCCGAGGGGCCATAGAGCAAAATAATGTGATTCAACAGGAAAGGAATGACATTTTGAAGCGACTCTTACTAAACCAATCTGATAGTTAAACTAGAAAGTTTTTTAGATATTAAGTTGTTTTTCTTATATGTTTTTGTCAATTTAATTTTGCAAAACATTTGTTTTTTAGATTTTAAGTTGTTTTCGTTATATTTTTTGTAAAAAACTTTTTTTACATTTTTAAGTTTTTTCAATATGTAGGTATAAATATTTTGTTTGTTCTGTTTTGTTACATGTTTAAAATGACCAAGTTGCCAATTACTTACACGAGGTTGTTAAAAGTGAAATGTGTTTTATTTTGTCCACCTAAGGTTTTAAATTAACAAAAACACGTATTGGATTTTATTGCAAATCATTATTAATTTATTAGCAGAAATAAGAGGCAAAAGTAATATGAAAAATGAGACTGAGTTTCTGTGTGGGTAGCAATAAAATGAGAAAACAAGTACTAATTTATTATTTTTTATTAATAAAAAATACTTCTACAAAATTTTCTACAGTGGAGAATCCAGGGAAATAGGGTAAAAGCCAGTTAAAGTCGAATATATTCCATAACGAGGTTTATTTAAATAAATTAAATATGAATCCAATATCTTCAAGTTCAAAGTACTCAAATTCAAATATAAAAAGAAATATTAAAACATGAAATATCGCAAAATCGAACAAAATAAATTAAATCAGATCATGCAGTTATAGGTCAAATACCTATATACCAAAAGAAATTAAATCAGTTAATTACAATAGCAAATAATTAAGTTCACAGTATCTAAATTCAAACCTGTAAAGAAATATTATAACAGAAAATATAGCAACATCGATCAAAAATAAATTATATCGATCCATACAGAAATAGGTCAGATACCACAGAAAGGAAAAATTAAATCAATTAACTACGATAACAATATAACTAAGTTCACAGTCTCTAAATTCAAATATGTAAAGAAAATTATTATAATATCCAATAAAATAGAAACTTTAATTAAATTCAAATACGTAAGAAATATTATAATGGTAAAATAAAATAGAAAATTTAATTAAATTCTCATCTGTAAAGAAATTTTATATCATAAAAATAAAATAGAAACTTTACTGTGCTGAAACTAAAATTTGCGATTACTAGAATTCTGATGGGGTATCTGGCGGTTAAACAAAAAATAGAAAGAATGCGATTACCTCATTCTTTCTGAAGAAAATTGGCGTCAGAACAAAACGAATCGGTCTGGTTGTCTAAAGAAAATCGGCGTCGGATCAAAACGAATCGGTCTGGTTGCGGAATCGCCTACAGCCAGCCCGGAATTCGGTCACACTAATTATTCACGGTCAGGTATTTAAAAAAAAGGAAACTTAAACGCTCGGTTTTTAACTATTTATACTCAAAAATCAGAAATACGGTTTATATACTTATTTAAAATCAAATCTGTAGGGCCACGATTACTACTTAATCACTACCAAAAACGGAGATACGGTACTTTTACTTATTTAAACTCAAAAATTCAATTTTTTACAGCATCGCTGATAAAAAAAACGGATCAGAATCGGCTTAAACTCACGAGGTTTACTTACTAAAATTCACCGGCACTCAGTCTCAGCAGGAAGACCCCTGTTTTCGCGCTCCCGTCTCTTAAATAATCTTTCCCGTCGGTAACCACGAACCACGTTCGGCTACCATAGTTCTACGACCCATTAAAATTCCTTACAGTACAAAAAAAAGTTTTTACCCGTCGATTCTACAAAAACAACATCTGCTGTTTGTACCAAAAAAAACTTCAACGTATCCATGCAAATCGACGAAATATTTAACACAATAATTTTATCAGCAAATAATTTTTAGCATTAAAAATATTTTCCGGTTTTAAACTATCATAACAGTTCTAAAAATAGAAATAAACCATCCTAAGCCTATCTAAGAATTATTTATTGTTACCATAATCCTTCAAAACAAATTAACATATCAAATTCTACTTATATACAGTATGGTTCATAAATCCACAAACGCTATCCGTTCTGGTGATCAAAAAAACAAATATGTAAATATTTTACAATCGGAATATTAACAAAAAAAAAATAAAAAAATTTATGTCGCAAGGCAGCTTCGAACCCTGGCTCCTCGGTGTACCAGCGAAATACTTTCGCACCGCGCTATCCTGCCGTGCTCGATTTATGTTCACGCCTAGCATTTAACAGATTAAATAAAAAAAATATAGGGACTTCATTACACCCTTATGATAAATAATTCAATTTAATAAATTAGCACTAATTTCATTCCTTTTTTCTACAGCTGCATTATCCACTAAATTTCCTACTTTATGACCTGCTTCAGGATTTTCAAGGTCTACATCAATGATGTCTTCGTATAAATTAATGTCCTCCATTGTTATCAAAAAGTTGTATAATACAACTGCAGCAGCAATGATTTCGTTTCCAAAATCAGGATCCGATATGTCCAAAAATTTCAATCTTCTAAATTTATTTTTGAGAATACCAAAAACCCTTTCAATTATCGATCTTATTGAACTTAACTTAATATTATAATTTATTTCATGAGGTGTTAAATGTCCTGTATCTCTATAAGGTGTCGTTAAATTTGTTAATAATGGGTATACGGAATCACCAATAATGTGCAAATTACGTGGTAACAGTAGGTTCCCACCTGTCAATTGCATGTATATAGAACTGTTTCTGAAAACTCTAGCATCGTGCATCCTCCCTGGCATACCAATGTAACAGTCAATGAACTTACCCATATGATCACATGTCCCTATAATTGGGTAGGTAATTATTTTTTTTTTACTTTTCAGTACTAACCTTGTAATATTATAGAGTGAAATCCCTTCCTGTTATAAAAGTCATGTTCATTTCCTTCTGTCTGTTTAATAGGGATATGGCAGCCATCTATAGCACCCAAAACTCCAGGGAATCCTCTAGAACGTTGATTAAATACCTGAAATACATTATTTTCATATTTTACATCAGATTTGTAATTAGGGTTTGCCAAAATAACTATATACATATATATTTTTTTTTTCTTGCTGGATCTCGACTCAAAATAGCATAAAATATGTCTAAACAAATATCCTGTTAATTCTAAGAGGCTAAAATAAAAACGAAAATACAATCGTCTCCATGAGATTTTCTTTTCCAAATTTAGTGCATTAAGAGGTATTGCCATGGCTTTTATAGAAAAAAAATCTTCCTGGGTTGCAACAACAAATAAGATGAAAAAAATCATTTTTCTGTGTTATATAAAGGGTAAAACTTTAGATTGGATGATGGACCTCTTAGAATTAACATTATGAGCCCCACTTTTACTAGGAAACATATTTGTTTAGACATATTTTACGAAGAGCAAAAAAAATATATTATATCAAGTTTTTTTGGCCCACCCTAAATATATTTTTTTTTGTTTAAGGACAATATCTACTTACAACTGTTGAAGCATAGTACTCATCTGGTTGAGGAAATCTAACATATTCTCTTATTAGGCTAGCTAAAGCACATATAATTTGTTTGAAAACTCCATGAGCAGTACTTTTCCCAAAATTAAATCGATCTCCAATAGCCAGAAAACTCTCAGGTTTTGATATGGTCCATATTGAGAAAAGGACTTTCTTGTGGAAGTCAATTTTATCATTTTCATGGTTAATTATTCTTCCTAAAACGTTTACTAGGGTCTGCAAAAAAAGTAAATTACATAGGTATACTTACATAATTTAAAATTGCAAATGAAATGAAATTGGAAATAGGGAAAATAAATAAGCTCTTTGATAATACCGTTGATACAGCTACCTTTTAGATATGAAACAACGGACATACCTGAAAAGATGCTCTTGACATACTAAAATGCTCTTTAAAGAGGTCATCATTGTACATTGGTACAGTGTTTTCAAAAAAAAAAATGGTTTCTTATACGGGGCTGTCGTTCACGTCTTTCTTGCCAAACCTCTTGCTGATCTACTGGCTGAAGAAGATCAACCGCTCGTCCTATTATTAGACCTACATCTACGAGTGTCTTCTTGAGCAATTAGCACTGCTGCTTAGGATTCATTGTTGAAATTGAAAACAAATTAATGTACAAAAGTACAAATGCAAAAATCAAAATATAAAATCTATAGATTTGGATTTTTGAATCAAAATACAAACACATAAAGTTAGGTTAAGTTGTTATGCATTTGTTATGATGCTTCTTAGACAAGGAAAGAGAGTTCCTTGTCTAGGGATGGTCGCGTTCATCAGGACAAGTTGATCATGAGCGATGTACCATCGATTGGTTGTCCTTCTGAACGTGCTTTTTAGATCAAAATCATAAGTAATGCATATTAAATTGTTTTCACCCATTTTTGGCACAAATCGAGGGGATTAGTCAACAGAGAACAATAAACAAAATGCTTTGTTTTCGTTTCCAAAACATTTTGTGACATTTGGCGTATGTGACGTTTAATCCATCATGCATCGGGAGCGTAGCGTATTTTAAATCTGATGGAAAAAATGATCGCTCACAACTAATCGGCGCGTTCTGCAGAAAATTAGTGATCGCTGCGGTAGCGCTATGAACGCGACAGAGAAGAAAGCTAAGAAAAAAAGAAGATTTTGGGTTCACCCTATAAATCAAAAGAGAAAGCAATATGGCGAATTTCATCATTTGTTTCCTGAATTAAAAAGATTCGAAGAAAAGTTTTTCCAATATTTTCGAATGTCATAAATCAAATTTGATTATTTTTTTTGCTATCGACTCCCATATTGCATCTTTTCTTTCTTGGTCTCTATATATAAAATGCTTGGCTCGTATCGCACAGCTCTGGATACTTTTGTACCAGTAAAATAAGCTTTTCTTCATTCATATTTAAAACGATTTAAAGGTACGAACAAAAATAAACGAAATCTAACCTACATCATGCGACTTGAGCCAGCTAGTCTACTCGAAATACTGACGAACCCTTCAATATTTGCATGTTTGTGGAGGTGTGCTGGTTCGCCGGTGCGCACATTAGGTCGAACCAGCACGACCAGGCATAAATATTGCCGGTCATATTTGTCCCTGACCGACACGACCTGTTTTGACAGTCGTGGCTTGTGGCGGTCCGTGCTGGTACTGGTCTAGTGTGCTCTACTCTATTAAATAACACGGTCACCTTCACCGGTAGATTTTACTGGTCTGGTCCGTGCCGGTCCGTGTAGGTATAGTGTGCGCGATCTTTTAGACTACCATTCAAGACGCATTGATGTTATTTTGGTTCGTAAGTTTTGTGACAAAGAATGTTATTAAATGTTAAGTAAATGTTTTCTCATTATTTAACTATTGTTAACTAAAGAATATATTTCATTTTTCCTGGTGTGATTTTATTCTAAAGCTTTTCTTTATTTATTTGATCTAACAAAGATATTTAAAATGTGTATAAAATATATAACATAATGGTATTTAATGGATCGATTATGCTGTGAATAATTTCAGTTTAAAAGTAATCTAAATAAAATCGTTTACTGTTTCTTCGTGTCGATGTTTGTGGTTCAGTTTGACAATAAGGGCCTTGTTGAGTGTACTAAAATGTTTCGACCGTGCATGGGCAAATTTCTTAGCTCGCAAAAGGGCAACAAAAAACAATAAATAGAATAGCTTATTATCTAAAGATATTTGCACCAGACCTTCAACTTTAGCGTCGAGCTCCACAACGAGGGCCTTCGTACCTACGGGTGGGGACCCGTTAAACTAACAAAAACTCTTCAGTTTTG
The DNA here is from genome assembly GCF_002938485.1 of Sitophilus oryzae. Taxonomy (NCBI): domain Eukaryota; kingdom Metazoa; phylum Arthropoda; class Insecta; order Coleoptera; family Curculionidae; genus Sitophilus; species Sitophilus oryzae. The sequence continues at coordinate 16,984 of NW_022146115.1, read as the reverse complement.
AGCGAGATAAATGTGGCATGGAATGTATTGAACTATAAACCTAGGTATGAGGACAATTTCTATATTATTATTATTTCTCTTTTATTAAAGTTCAGGACAGCATAGTTAGATTCTCTGGAATAGTGATCGGGGTTTTCCTCTGCCGCGCTCTTTTCCTCGTGAATTCCAGGCAGAGTACGGTACTCCATTTATTTCATTTAATAAAATAAGTAGGGCTATTCAAAAATTTAGCGTTTCATTTACATGACCTATTCTCCTCAAATTTCCCAAATAGGTAATCACAATAAAAAATATTTTTAACACAACGTAGGTTCCTTTATTTTATTTAAATTTCTTGTTATACAGTTGGCCAAAATATTACCTCTTCAACTCTGTTGACGATCTTGGGTTGTTACACTACAACGTATATGACAAAAAGAAAATAGAATACAAAGGAACATTTAACAAATTTGTATAATCTAGGAAATCTTCTGGTCTGCTGTTATAAGCCGTTTCAGGGCATTCCTTCACGATATGGTTGATGGTTTGATTTTTGCTGCACTCGCAGGAGGGGCTTGGACTCTTGCCCCTTTTGTGTAAAGTATAGGCGCATCTGCCATGTTGCGTTCTAATTATATTTAGCGTGCACCAGGTTTTTCTTGATAAGCCATTGGGTGTGGATTTAATAACACCAGCAATCATTATCATTGTGTTATTGAGCTGTGCGTCTATTTTGTGGACATGTACTATTGAACAAGACCGGAGCACAGTATTCAGCAGCTGAGCTGACGAGCTTAGAGTAGAAGCTGAAGACACTGACAAGCTGGTTTGTGTTTGGATTCAACGCAGTGGTGTTAACAAAAAATCCATTTTAGTGGCTAATGGTTCTTCTAGTAGCCAAAATTTTCTTTCAAGAAGTTATAAAGTATATATTTTCAATTTGTTTTTAGATATATTTTTAAAGTTTTTTTTGTTATTTATTTTTATCTAGTCTATAAAAATTTTAATATTTTTTTTTGTTCTAGGTAAGTTCCTGTTCTACAAGATTTACATTTACAACCACAGTAAGTCTTAATTTTAACTTATGTAATATTAATTATTACAGTATATATTTCTACACAACTTACAAAACTATGAGACACATTTATATTTTACTGACAAACTTAGAATCAGAAATTAGTCAGACTTATAACACTCATTTTACAATTATTAGTAATATAATACAGTTTTCTAATATTTTTTTAGAAATAAATAATCTTAACGCTTTTCAGAAAACTGGAACAAATAATTTCTTTCACTGAAACTCATGCGGGAATAAAATATACCGTATAGTTTTTTAGCATATTTATTTTACAATTTAATTTTTGCTGCTTTTGCTCGTGGATGATGAAGCCTATTAACTTCCCCACAACATTTTGTCTTCTAAACTTTATTAAATTAGGACCGTATTTAAAGGCTCTTTATTCCTTTACCTAAATAATTTCCATTCTAAGCCAGACGTAGGGTTTCAGCTCGGTTTAACATTTTTAATTAAATTATTCACTAATTTGCTTATTCTCGATATTCCACCCTAGCTTTCTCCGGGGTATAAAATTGAACCCCATTGACAGTACATTGACATTCGCTTTATATAGCCTTATTCCTTACTCTGACGCTTTAATAATGGAATAAGGGACATGTCGGTAAAGAAGGGACCCTTTTTCGGTGTCGTAAAATTGGTGGACTTATGCCTTTGCCAGTTCTTGCGCGTTTAAAGTTTTTAGGGTCTGGGCTTTACGACAGTTCGAGACTGTGCGTGTTTATAACTGGATTTGTTTTATGCGAGCGTTACTTACACATATAAATTTTCGTATTTTTGTGAGACTTGCATATAAAAACAGCAATATAAAATTCTTTGTTTTTTTCAAAATTCTGAGAAAATAATTGCAGCTATAAAAATAGATTTATTTAAAATAAAACAAAATAAAAAGCTAATACTGTACGAGGTACGAGGTGTCATTTACGTGTTTTTTGGAATTTCTCGTTTATCAGCATCTTTGTGTTGATGGTCCGATCAAAGATGCTGTTTTTATATTATTTGCTACTTTTTTAATATAACTAAAGATGCTATACACAGATTTGTCCTAACCTTCATAATTTCTGAAATACAGAGCGAGTTTTAAAATGTTGCACTTTTCAAATTGCTTTGTGTCTCGGTTATAACTTATCGAAAATATGAAAACTGAGTCTCGTAGAGATTTTCACGTAGAATCCAGTGGCGTAATTAGTTTTTTAGTGGCATCTTTAGTTTTATAAAAAAGTAGCATAATAATGTGAAAACAGCATCTTTGTTCTTCTTTTCATAAGCAAGAAACCCTGTAAAACACACGTAAATGGGACACTCTGTACCATTTTGATTACAAATGAGGTTATCTTACTTATACTAGAGATTGAACTTTGTTCTTGAAACTGAACATTTTTTTTCTGAAACTAAATATTCTGCAAACAAAACTGTCATGTTCTTCTAAGTTCGCATGACTTTCAGTGATTTTGAAAATATTGACCGCTCGTAAACCTAAAAAATTCTCAGGCCATCTGTAAAGGTTAATAATGTATCCATATCGTTTCTTTTGTCATTTTTTACCAAAGAAGCGCCCTTTTAACGTTTTACGTTTACGTTTACGTTTTGTTCTTAATTACAAAAAAGAATACTGAAAAAGATCAGAACATATATATTTTTATCATTTTACTTTAAAAATATAAAATTATTATAGATCATAATTTATTAGAGTATGATGAGCATTTCTTCGTATTAAATTATTCCTGAATGGTATATAAAACAAATATATTTTTAGTTATTCTTTTTGGTTTTTATTAAATACTTTTTAAAAGATATTGTAGGGTTTTTTAAACAACTACCACTGCGAACGGCAGCTTTTCATCGGAGAGCAGTCGTGGATAAGGTATTTCACTGGAAAGAAAACTAATTAATAACAATAAACAAAAAAAATAGATATTGGGCGCCAGGCATGTACAGAGAAAGAAAACACAGTTGTATATTACCTAAAACTAATGACTATATTTATTCATGATGTTCTTTGCTGGTACATGACATTGTAGAGTTCTAGTAAATATATATAGTGGTTATATGTCAAAGAAAGTGGTGGTAAGAGTTGTACTAAATATCTATGAAAACAACTATGATAGAATACAAGACATGTAAAGTTTAAGAGAATATATGAAATGTAGCATTACTTTAATTAATTTGATATATTTTATATGATGTTAGTGCAATAATAATATCTATAAAAAAGTAATACTATTACCAGACATAATGCAATGAAATCTAAGATCTAAATTATATTTTAAATATTAAATCGACATGAATGTTCTTAACAATCTAACCACTAAATATAGTCTGTACGATATTACTTAAGATGTACGTTATTGTTTAAGACTGAAAATCGACTGAAAACCAGAACCTAAATCTACACTTAGCTGTTCCTGAGGCAATCCTGTTTCGAAGAGTAGCAGCGTGAGGTAGGCTCATATATCTGTACTGTCTGTCGGCGATCCTGTTGGCCAAAACAACAAAAGGGGCCAGAATGAGGACACCATGAATCAATACAGCCGTAGCTAATGACTAGGCTTAGAAATGGGAGCGAAGCAGCATGAGGCTTACGCTACATCCATACTGTAGCAATATGGGGACACTACCCGTACCTTGGAACACTACTACGACCTTGGATAATGTCCGTAACTTGGACCATAACCTTGGACACAGTCCGTCCATAAGATAATGGTACAGGGGAACACTACCCGTACCTTGGATACTACTAGGACCTTGGATAATGCCCGTACTTTGTAAATAGTCCGTACCTTAGACCCTAAAAATATGAAACTCTTGTTTAAAACCAAACAAGGTCTACTAAGCAACATAAACCTACCTCGAATTACTTCCGAGGGCTCAATAATAAACAAAGAAACTGACCTTTCTTCCATGTAACATTCTGTCGTTAAAAACTTTGAAAAGAAAACAGACTCAGTCTCGGTCTCATACATATACAGGATGGCGCTTCTCACACGACGCGGAGGCTCTAAGGAGAACGGTAGTTTATATCGAAATGGGCTTTTGGGGGGATATGTATGTTAATTCAAGGCATTTTATAAAAATATATAGAGTTCTACAGGGTGTCCACGAAAAAAGTTACGTATCAAAGTTGGTTTTTTTGTAACGGTACACCCTATATTAATTGATTTTCGGATTCTAGGGGAAAAATAAAGGTGAGTTTCATTAAAGAAGCATATGCCTAAAATGTAAGAATTTTAAAATATTTCACATTTTGTGAAAATGAGGAATAAATTTTAAATTTCAGTAATAGCTACCTAAATTGTAATTTACCCTATATATCCTAATATTTAGATACAATAATCATTATATGTTAAGCCAAATTAAAATTTGACGAAAGTTATACACAGTGAGACAAAATTAATATTGAACATTCGCCACTTTCAAAAGCAAGTTACTCTTTTATTTTAAATGGAACCTCCAGTATATTATTCTAGTATTCAACGAAGAATTCATATATATTCAATACTATAAAGATTGTCTACCCCTTAGACAAATATTTTCCTAGATATTTTCATTTTTATGATTTTGCGTCAGTAGATCTTTATTATTTGATAAAATCTAGGTGGCTTTTTATAATTTATTAAAATACTACAAGCGTTAGACAGGGTGAGTCTTAAATAAGTGTAAATATTTTTATTTTTTAACTGCTGAGCAAATGTTTCTCTCTTCCGACTCTTTTTTTGTTGCTCAATACTAATTTTGTTGTAACTCGCTGTCAAAAATTAATAAAAACTAATTAATTTTTCAAACCGGTTTTTTGTTTACAGAGATTTACATTATTACAGTTAAAAGGGTAAACAGACAGAAAAAGAGTCGAATAACAGACGGTAAGGAAAAAACTCATGGAGTGAGGGAATGAAAAAAACATAAACGCACGGCGTTTTAGGGTTGGAACTGTCGCTTTCAGGACGAAATGGCCTGTAAAATGACGGATAAAGGGTCGGTTTAAAGCAGAAGGGCGTCGCTTTGTTTGTTCCGTCGGATGTTTTACACAAATCCCGCGGTCACCTTCACTAAAAAAGCCAGACGTTGTTAGGGCGAATAAATTAATTTTGTATGTTTGTCTCGAGTTTTTATCGAACTAAAATGTAACTTTATAACAAGGTGTAGGAGGCAGATTACACTGGAATAAATATGGTACTTAACGTATATAAAACATAAAAAAACATTAAAAAAAATTGTATCCAACAGCCATTACTTATACAGACATTACTCATATGTATACATGCATATGAAATAAATTACACACGCGTGAGTTTTTGAAGTTATAACACACTAGTGTAGATCGGAGGTCCGACGACTCTTCAACAGAGCCAAACCCAGCGGCGAATGGCAGCTCTACACCGAGAAATTAACTGAGTATAATAAGGAGATTAGAAGGGCAAAGCGGTCTGACTTCAGATCTTTTTGCGAAAACATCACTTCAACTACTTATGCAGCTAGACTACACAAAGCTATGGCCAAGAGTGGGTCCATCCCCAACATGGCACTTAAGAAATCTGACGGAAGCTAAACGGAAGGAGATGAAGAGAGAGCTAACCTCCTACTTCATACACTCTTTCCAGGTAGCATATCTATTGATACGCAAGTAGCTCCGACCGAACCCCACAATCCTCGCAGGGAGACTGGGAGACGGCCAAGCTAATAATAAGAGAACAAAAACTGAAATCGGCTATTGACACCTTTCAGCTTTATAAAACAGCAGAAATAGATGGATTTTTTCTTGCCCTTCTAAAGAAGGGGTCAGAAAATAGCTATACACCATCTATTAAACATTACAAGAAGCAGCTTAGCGATGGGATGTATACCAACCTTCTGGAGAAGAGCGAAAGTCATCTTCATCCCAAAATAGACAAAACTGACTGGGCTAACCCCAAATCATTTAGGCCTATTAGTCTCACATCGTTCGTATTAAAAACGATGGAGAAAGTAGTGGACGACCATATTAGAGTAAATCATCTACAGGTTAAACAAAAAAAAAACAGCACTTTGTGCCTTCTTGGACATTGCAGGGGCGTTTGACAATATACCCACACTCGCAAGGTGGACAAGCGATCTCTTGAAACAAGAGGGGTGAACAGTACGATAATTCGCTGATTTTGGGAAATGCTTTCAACACGAACAGCAGAGGCTGGGATAGGTACCAAAACTGTAGTTGTTGAAACAACGCAAGGAACTCCACAAGGTGGAGTGATCTCCCCCCTACTGTGGAGCTTGGTAGTGGATGAACTGGAAGAATTAACTCTAGCGGGAATACACTGCATAGTGTATGCAATTGACATAGTCATCATTGCACGGGGGAAACATGAAGGCACCCTATGTGATATTATCCAAAGAGGACTCCGCATTGCTGAGAGATGGTGCAGGACTGTCGGGCTGAGTATTAACTCAGATAAAGAATCCATCTAGATAGAAAGGAAATACTGCTATCACAGGAAGTGAAATTACTGGGAATACCCTAAGCTTCTCTGGAACAGGCATATTAAGAACATTACCAGCAAAGCCACAAAAGGCTCTCATGATATGCAGAAGACTGGCGGGAAATAGGTGGGGCTGCCCCTAACATTTTGCGCTGGATGTATACCATGATAGTAAGACCCATGATTACTTATGGAGCAGTTGCTTGGTATACAAAACTAGGAGCAACGTACAGCAAGGCAAAACCTATGCAAAGTACAGAGACTAGCATGTATCTGCATCACAGGTGCCATGAGAACATGTCCAACAGCAGCAATGGAGGTCATTCTAGACCCTACACACCACTGCACATCGTCGTCGGCAGTTATGCCAATGCGACAATGATTAGAATGGTCATTGACGGAAACAGTACTGGGAGAATTTTCAGGTCAGGGGCTTGGAACACCCTCAAAAATAAAATTCCACTTCTCCACCTCCCAGTGGATGACACCAAACCAAGAATTTACAACTTTGAGAAACACCTCACTGTAGTATTGAGTAATAAAAAGAATTGGAAGAAAGAAACGCTTACTCAGCATATAAAAGACCATACCATCACGTGGTATACTGATGCTTTCAAAACCAAAGCAGGGACAGGGATAGGAGTATTTGGGCCGAAAACTGAATACTCCGAACCAATGGGCACCTACCCCAGTATCCTTCAGGCAGAAATTTACGCTATCGAAAGATGCGTACAATTTATCTTAGATAGGAACTATCGAAAACAGGAAATTGCCATCCTATCCGATAGTCAAGCAGCACTTAACGCGATCAACTCAGTAACCATCAATTCGAAGTTGGCCAAAGAATGCCTAGAGAGGCTTAACAAATTAGGCAAAAAAAAATAAAGTCGGTGTAGTTTGGGTGCCTGCTCACCAAGAGATAGAAGGCAATGAAAAAGCAAATGATCTAGCTAGAAAAGAAGCGAACACTCCACTAACTGGACCAGAACCGTTCTGTTTTCCTAACGGGAACCAACTGAAAGCGGAACTGAAGAATCTGGAAGACTCCATCCGTAATTTAGAATGGGTGTCCTCCAACGGTCTAAGACACTCGAAAAAGTTCCTCAGGAGAACTTACGACCGAGAAAAAATCAAAGGTTTTCCTTGATTTAAGTAAAAACAATCTTTGGATTGTCACGGGGTTTCTAACAGGACACTTTCTCCTCAACGAACACCTCAGTAGGCTGAAACTGAGAAACAACGGCGAATGCAGATTTTGTGGGGAAAATGGGGAAACACCAGAACACCTTATCACTGAGTGCGCCGAGACGACAACCATTCGTGCCATGAACCTTGGTACGTCTGATGTCGAGGATGGAGAGCTGGCCTCTGTGGAGCCGTCTCAGATACTGGCTTTTGTTAAAGCCCTGAGACTCTATAATGTGTTATAACTCATTATAACTCAAGAAAGGGGAACACACAATAGATCTATAAGGTCGCTGTGATTAACTCCCCTCCTAAACATTCTACATACATTCTACAAAGCTGTTATTATCCATCCAAGGAATGTTATAAAATTTATAACACTGATTCAGTGCTATCTACAATAAATTTAAAAAAAAATAATGTAGGATAGGAACTTTAACTAACTTAAAATGATTAACACAACGTCAGTGGTTTTTATGGAATCTAGTTTATAGAGGCATCTGTTTGAAAAAAAAACTTCCCAAAAGAGATATACTTCCCAAAACGTTAAGCATTTTTTTGTACGTTAAGCAAATTTGCTGATAATTACTCTCCGTTGGATTAACGCAGCAGTGTTTACAAAAAATAACTATTTTATGTTGTAGATTTTCTTACAGTGGCGAAATAACCATAGGACTTTTTTGAAGAGATGCATCCGCCACAGAGATATAGACATTTAAAAAACTTCAACAATACCCTTCGAGCAATTTGCAATACATACAAAGACCCCACCCCCAAAAATAACAATCCCTTGTTATTCATAAGAAAACACGTGTTTTAAAAATACCCGCTATCACATGGCGCCATTAATCAAGGACAAGCGCGCCGATCGAGAAAGAAAGCAAGGGGATGATGGGCCATTCATCATCGGCCGCTCCGATATTAGGGGAGATGGAGGGCGTTTCGAGTTCATTCTTCGTCATCTAGAGGGCCGAGGGTTACCCTGACCTCAACGCCAAATTGCCCACTTAAGGGATGATGGGTAAATGAAGGACGAACGGAGCAAGGACGCTAGTTGGAATTTAACTTTGTGTCGAAAAAGCATGTTTAGAATAATTTAATTTTATATAATTGGTTTTAATTTAAAGAGGGCCTAAATAACACAGGCCGACATGATTTTTGTAACACGAGTCAGTTGCAGAATTTCTTCATAAAAATATGCTTCTAATAACAGAAAAAATACTCCTGAAGCTCCTACACGTACCACTTTTCAGTTGCCTAATTACGCCTCTTTTTTGCAGGTAGTCAATTTATAGATGTCAGGTATTAAGTCTAGGTAGATCTGTTTACATACAGGTAAATTTTTATGATGGGATGATTGAAAGGGACGCATTTTGTGCACTATAATATATTGTGAAAAACATAAGAGAGTTCAGTTTTCAGTTGATTTTCGACGTGAGTTGTTCTATGCGTGTAGATAAATAGTACGAAAATGTCAAGTCAAACGCGCCGCAGTTGTAAAGTGTCTCCTGATTCGATTTTGTTACGATTTGGTGGAGAATTTATGGTGCAATCACAAGCCAGACCATTTTCTGAAAATGTGAAGAAAGCCTACTTCAAGTATTTTGGAGTTTTGGTTGGAGATCAAGACAAGCAGTGGGCTCCTCATGTGTGCTGCGTTACTTGTAGCGTGTCGCTTGTGCAGTGGATGAAAGGGAAGAGGAGAAAAAATGCCATTTGCGGTTCCAATGGTATGGCGAGAACCAACTAACCATTTTGACGATTGCTATTTTTGCCTCGACGAAAACTGAAGGTTTTCCAAAAAAAACAAAAGCACAAGATCGAGTATCCCAATTTGCCGTCTGCCATACGACCTGTTCTTCATGGTGCAGATCTCCCAGTGCCGATCGCGCCCTTAGACTGGCAAGGTATTGTTTTGGAAGATAAGGAAGATATTGAACCAAACAGCTCTGGAGACCAGTGTACTGATCCTACCTTTACCCCAGAGGGCGGTTCCGACAAGCCACATTTCAAGCGAGTTGAATGACTTAGTGCGTGACTTGGGGTTATCAAAGCAGCAGTCAGAACTTCTTGGATCCCGGCTTAAGGAATGGAATCTGTTAGCCAATGAAACAAAAATCACCACTTTTAGAAAAAGAAATGCTCCGTTCTCTGCATTCTACAGTATGGAGGATTCGTTGTGTGCATGTACTGATATCGATGGCTTAATGCAGGAACTTTCTATAGAACATTCTCCCTGTGAGTGGCGCTTATTCATAGATTCGTCGAAATATAGCCTAAAAAGCTGTGTTATTGCATAACGGAAATTTAAAACCCCTCTATACCAGTTGCCCATTCAGTGACAATGAAGGAAACTTATGAAAATATGCGTATGCTTTTAGATAGAATCAACTACAACAGGTATAAATGGCAGATATGTGGGGACTTGAAAGTTATAGGAATTTTAGTGGGACTTCAGGGAGGATTTACAAAATATTGCTGTTTTCTTTGTTTGTGGGACAGTCGTGCAGTAAATCATCATTATGTACAGAAAATTGGCCAGAAAGAAGTGAATTTCAACCGGGTTCCCAAAATGTCAAGTATATCCCTCTTGTAGACCCCCAAAGACGTCCTCCTGCCTCCTCTTCATATCAAACTTGGCCTCATGAAAAAACTTCATTGAAAGCTATGAATAAAGAAGGTGATGGATTTAAATACCTAAGGCAAGTCTTTCCCCAGTTGAGTGATGCCAAATTGAAAGAGGGTATTTTTTATTGGACCACAAATCAGGAAATTGTTGGACGACACAAATTTCACAGACACGCTTACCAGGCAGGAACTCAGAGCATGGACCTCATTTGTTAGTGTAGTGAGGGATTTTTGGGAAACAATAAGGATGCGAACTACGAACAATTGGTTAATGAGCTTTTTAGATGCTTATAAATCGCTTGGTGCCCGAATGTCTTTAAAAATTCACTTTCTCCATTCTCATTTGTCATTTTTCCCTGAAAATATGGGTGCTGTCAGTGATGAGCAAGGTGAGAGATTCCATCAAGACATAAGGACAATGGAAATTCGTTATCAAGGACGATGGGATCCAGCCATGATGGGTGATTACTGTTGGTTTTTGAAGAGAGAAGACGCGGTCCCTCATAAAAGGAAAAAAGTAAAAGTTTTTGTTTATGTTTTGATCTCGTTTCGATTGTTTTGTACTTTTTAGGTATAAGTAATGTTTGAGGAGTGTAAAACTATAAAATATAATCGGTATATAGGCTTAAGAAGTTCTTAAATCATGTTTTGAATAGCTATCTTAATATATTGAATATTGTAATATTGAATGATGTTTTATTAATGTAACAAAAAAACCTTACGTGTTACGACTTTTTTTTTGCCACTTTCGTGATTAGATAGGTTCATTCTACCACAATATCCTATTGAGCTTTGTGTTACATCGAAAAAATTTTTTTTTGTCGGCCTGTGTAATTAAATAATTTATCTACAAACTGCTTAAAAAAATTAAAATCAACTCACTAGATCAAAATCCATTGAAATTTAAGATATAGGGAAATTAAAATAACTTTGGGTGGACGTCATCACTGACACCATGCGTCGTTTTATGGAGTTTGCTGGTGGTCGTATTATGATGTGCAACCAAAGTTATTTTCTTCCTGAGAAAGGGTGGTCCGAACTGTATTCCGGCAGCATATTCTGCAGATTAAAATAAGTAAAAAAGTTCGTATAAATGTATGTCCTAAAATGCTTAGTTTTGGAGTTACAGGGTGTAGAAGTTTCATTTTTATTTCGATTTTTTTCAAATAATTAAGTAACGTCAATATTTGGATGAAAATTGGTGTCTGAGGGTTTTTTGACATGAGAAATTTGATTTTCATGTCAATATGATTCCAACTTGTAGAGGGCGCCACCTACATATTTTTTGACTGGTTTGAAGAGTAATAACTTTTCGTCCATACCTGTATAAAACTACAAAAAAATAGAACATTGACATAACTCGAAATAAAAACGAAACCCTGTATCTCCGAAACTAAGCATTTTAGGACATACATTTATACGAACTTTTTTACTTATTTTATCTGCAGAATATGCTGCCGAAGTTTCTGAATACAGTTCGGACCACCCTGTATATGAAAATTTTAAGGTGTCCTGTGTCGATCAGTGTACAAGATGGCGCCTCTCATACGCCGCAAGTGGGGCTCCAAGGAGAACGACAGTTTGTATTGAAAGGAAATGAAATTTTGTGAGCATATGTAAGGTTAATTCAGAGCACTTTTTAAAAAATATAGAGAGTTCTACAGGGTGTCCCCATAAAAGTTACATATCAAAGTTGTGTTTTTTGTAATGGAACACCCTATATATTAATTGATTTTCGAATTATCGGTTTGGTATGAGTATTTTACTCTACAATCTTTAATTTTTGTTAAATTAACAAAAGGTCTCCTAGCCACGGAGATTTTTTCCAATAATATAGATCGCAAAATCATAAAAATTAAAATATCTAGGAAAATATTTATCTGAGGGGTAGGCAATGTTAATAATATTTTGAAGATATATAAATTCCCCATTGAAAACCGGAATAATATACTGGGTGTTGCATGTAAAAATAAAGGAGTAACTTGCTTTTTAAAGTGACTAATGTTCCATGTTAATTTTGTCTCACCCTGTATAACTTTTTCGGTCAAATTTCAATTTGGTTTAATATACAATGGTTACTGTAATTAAATATCCAAACTATACATGGTCAATTAAAATTTAGGTAGCTGTTAACGAAATTTAAAATTTACTCTTCATTTTCACAAAATGTGAAATATGTCAAAAATCCTTAGATTTTAGGTATATGCTTCTTTAATAAAACTAACCTTTATTTTTTTTCCTAGAATCCAAAAATCAATTAATATATAGGGTGTTTCATTAGAAAAAAACACAAGTTTGATGTGTGACTTTTGGGGACACCCTGTATAATTCTATATATTTTTATAAAATGCTTTCAGTTAATAACCTACACATGCTGCCAAAATTTCATTTCGACATAAACTACCGTTCTCCTTTGAGCTTCCGCGGAGTATGAAGAGGCGCCACCCTGTATAATGTGCTAATGATAACGTAAATAAATATCGTCCATTCTTAAAATAATGCTTATTTTTCTTCATTCTGTGTTTATTGCTTTAGCAAGAAACCCCTGAAGAATTTTTATTCGCTCTAAAAACGGCGCAAATGCATTTTTTAATGGATATTACTCAGATAGGTTTTCAAATGCACACTTTAAGCTTTTTTCCGTCAGCTTTTGTTTGTTGATTTTTCATCTTTTTAATAAAGCTCCAACGCCTCTCTTGGATCAATTTTATATTTATGCTAATAACGAAGAGATTTCCTCTTTAAATCTTTAAAAGAAACCAAAAATAATATCTGAAAATATATTATTTTTATATACCATTCAGGAATAATTTAATACAAAGAAATGCGTATCATAGTCTATTACATTATGGTATATACTTTAATAAGTTCTAGAACGAAAAACATGGGAAATTAAAACAACTTTTGTTGCACGTCATCAATGACACCATGCGTCGTCTTATGAAGTTTGCTGGTGGTCGTATTATGATGTGCAACCAAAGCTATTTTAATTTCCTTTATATTCTCGTTTTTTTTGTAATTAAGAAATTTATATACAAGGTGTTTTACAACATATGTAAAAAAGACTTTTTAGGTAAAAATAAAGGGTAGTTTTCTTGTAAAAACGTTCAGTTCAAAGTCAACCATTAGAGATATCTTGCCGTACAAAAATTGGGGGGAAATAATGTTTTTTATTTTTTTATCTTTAAAAAGGAAAAAAAACTAGTTTTCTTCTTTTTTCTTCTTCTTCAACTCAAGGTGTTTTTTTCCTCGATAGTTTGTTTGTTGAAGTATCTCTCTTTTTGATCCTAATCAACAGTCTCTTCGAGCCCCATTTACAGTCCCAGTTTCAGCCTCCTAGCTCACGTAAGACCCGAGTTACGATGCTCCAAAGACCCATTAAATCGGACGATTTTTTTGCCATTGATTATGGCGTTTTATAGTGCACGAAACATCGTCAAAATATTATGAAAAGGTGATTCTACAATGACCCATCTTATCTACCTCATTGGCTTACCACTTTTGACGCATGTCATGACGCTAGCTCAATAACAATTAATCTTTAAGTTACGTAATCGAGGGCGCGATTTCTAAATTCATTGTTGCCAACCATGGACATATTCGGCGCCGGGCTGACTAACTGGAATTTAAATTTCCCTCTGTGGATTCAGGTGGTAGGTCTGCTGTAAACAATGCCAAACTGCCACATTAAATAAATAAATAAATTTTATTTATTTATTTTCCTGACGTTGTCATTTGTCTTGAGACTTTAGTTTTGTATTACGAGTTTTTGGTTTAAACAAATTGTGTTGTGATTCTTTAAGCTTACAATTTTTACTAGCAGCCCTTGCAGTCGAACATTGTTCTTTTTAGAAATAATTTTAGTGCGAAGCTTAATCTTCTTCTTCTTTCTTAGCCTGGTTCCATCCAGTGTTGGATATAGGCCTCTCCTAGGTTTTTCCATGCTTCGCGATCTCTAGCCAATCTTATCCATTCTCTTCCCGCCACTGTTCTGATCTCGGTCGGCCCACACTTCTTGTTGTTCCTCTAGGTCTCCATAGAATGACTTTTTGAGGCCATCGGTCTGGATCCTGCCTTGCCATATGTCCGATCCATTGCCACTTCAGACTTGCCACTCTTTTAACCACATCTATTAGTTTTGTTTTTTGACGTATGTGGGTGTTCCGCATTTTTTCTCTCATGCTGACTCCTAACATGATTCTTTCCATGGCTCTTTGTGTAACTCGCAGTTGTTCTGCTGTTTTTCGGGTAATTGCCATAGTCTCTAAGCCGTACGTAAGCACAGGTAGGATGCAGCTGTCGTAAGCCTTTTTCATTAGGTTGATGAGCACCTTTTTATCCTTGAAAATATCACTCATATTTCTAAATGCTACCCATGCCAAATGGATCCTGCGTTTGATCGCCATATTTTGGTTCTCTTTACCCAGCTTGATTTTATGACCTAAATATATATAATGGTCTACGTTTTCAATAACAACGTTGTCTGCGGTAATGTTATGGATATTGTTGCTCATTATCTTGGTCTTCTTCAAGTTCATTTTAAGGCCAATTTTCTCGGATTGATCATTTAGCTCCTTTAGCATGGTGTTCAGTTCTTGAATATCGGTGCTCAGCAAGACAATGTCTGTGAACCTAAGATGGCTAAGGTAATAATGGCTATTAACCGTTGTAAAAAACTCATCGCAACCCTATTAGAATATTTTGAACGGAAAAGCGTTAGTAATGGCCCTTCATGTCCTTTAAGTTCTGTTAAGGAGGTGATTTTTTGTTGTAATTAAAATATTTCTGTAATTTTGTTGTAAAAGAAAATATGTAAAAGTTGGCAACGCTGTGCCGGTCAAGCTTAATCACGTGACGAAAAGTTTATTTGGTATGATCTATAGACAAACTTTAATTCTTAATTTAAAAAGAACCTAAAAAGTCAAATAATTTACATAGCTACATATTGCATTAAAAAACATTAAAATCGGCCCACTATTGCACTGGAACAAAATAGATTGAACTTTATAGTACATAAAAATTTTAATGTTGCTTTTATTTTATGCCGGTTAGTGTATTTAAAAAAGCCAATACGGATTATATTTCTTTTCTACGTGAAAAACTACAAAAACGCCAAAAAATATCGATATCAAAAAAGGGATGAACCACAAGAAATAAAATTGTCGTGAAACGGATGGACCGGAAAGCAGTAACACCAGTGCATTTATCTCTTGTCATTTTTATTTTTTGACAGTATCCATATAAAGAGCGTGTGTTTGGAGTTTTGCGGACGAGTCAGGCGTGAACCCGGAACGATTTTTGATCCGGTCTTGCGTGAAAAATACCTAGTTATTTGTGAGCTTGATAAATCCACCACAGGTTGGGATTTTGAAACGACGTCATCAGTGTAATCGACTGTAATCGAAATAGTAACAAAATATAATGTGTATGTGTATTTTTAAATCAAAGAATTTTTTCTAGTTTACTGTTTAAAAAGAAATATGTTTTGAATGAATACCAATGATAACAGCATTAATCTGTGTCTAAGGAAAACTCACATGATATTATAGTAAAAAGGCATAAAATTATTAGATGGTTTTGATAAAAATTTACTGCTAAACTGCGAGACCGTTAAAAAATTAGAAACACCTTAAATACAAGAACTATTCAATTAAGTCTCGAAAAGAAAAATAGCATACAGGGTGTTAATAAATTGAGATATAGCATTTTAAATATTGCGATTTTGTGAGCGCCATAAAAAGTAAGACTTTTAAAAAATTATTACAACTCTATCATCGGTTTTTCACACACACCTTAATAAACTATGCCACATTTATATAAACTTTTTCTGTTTTTTTTTCAAAAATTTTTGACTTTACATTTTTTGACTTTTAAACAGAACATCCTGCTATTATTTCCCTGTTAGATGGAGAATTAAAAAATGAACATTTTTTGTATTTAAAGCATTTTAGCGGTTCCATTTAAAAAAACGAAGAAAAACTAAAGTTTGGCATAGAATTTTGAACACCCTGTATGGTTTAAGATTACGATATCTGTAGCAAAGTAAGTACAGACCAGTTATAGGAAATACCTACTGTAGTTTTGATTTCAGGAGATTTCTTGTATTTTTAATATTTAAAAAAAAGGCTGAAAAAATAGTATATTATTTTATTAGGAGTAAAAATGACACAGGTTTGACATATAGCCGAGGCACAAAAAGTAATTTTTACTCCGAATAGAACATGCAATTTTTTTCAAACGCCACAAATAATTTTTTAAACAATTTCAAACATTCCAAAAAATATAAGATGATTTAAAATTCAAACTTTGTATATAATTATATATCGAAAAACTATGGTTACGCTCGTATTATCAGTGCCAAACTAGTCTCAAATTACAGGCACTTAGATACATATGAAAGCATCAGAATTAATAAATGTAAAGATAGTATGAACAGACAACGGTCCAATTCCTTCAAGTTCTTTGTTCCTACAACTCTAGTGGCGGAAATCTAACTGTTACGCTCGGTGGTTTCTGACTCGGTTAGCTAGATCTTGCCACGCCCACTCTGTGCCCACTGGGCGAGTATATAAACGCTCCAATTGTAGATTGTATTTTAGTTTATAATCATCTGCTGATGATGCTAACATGGTTAGCGAAACACGCGTCCAGTGTAAAAGTA
>NW_022146114.1:907048-910512 GCF_002938485.1 Sitophilus oryzae | reverse complement strand
TGTGTCTTTATTGCATGTCTAGTTTGGCAAAGAAAAAGAAGTTTGCATTTTAAACAAAAACACTTTTTTGAGTATGTAAGTTTTTCTGTACATTTTTTTTAATTTTATTTAGTGAAGGGTTTGGGTTTGTTTAAATTTCTAAATTTTACACATTCTGGCGCTTTTTTTGTCTGTCCGACTTGATTCTTTTGAAAAGTGACAATTTTTTTTTAAAGCCATTATCAAAGCCGTCATTTGGTTATACAGGGTTAGTCTTAAATAAATGCATATACAGGGTATCCCAATATTCCGTGGACATAGTACTACTACGTATTTTTGGAATCAAAACAAGTTCATTGCGGACAATTTACCTCTATACAAAAGTGCTTTGTTTGTCTAGAGACTTTGTTTGTCTAGAAAAGTGCTAGAGACTATCAAATTTTAAAAAAAATAAACACTTTTTTTTAAAGATATTTTAAGATTTTTTTTTCCGATTTGAATGAGATTTTGAGTGTTTATATTTTTCTAAGTGCTTTAACATTTGGCTTTCACAAAAATCAAGAAAAAGTACGGGAATGATGAAAACTACCTCTCAATCCCTGCATAAATTTTGTGTATTAATATTTTCAAACTCCACCGACGACTGATTTTCTTTTCGTAAAATAGTCTAGTATTTAGTATAAACGCTACTATAAAAAAACGCTACATCGCATAGTTTTTGTGAAACAAATTTTTGGAGAATTTATTTTTGCAAAGCAGACGTACAAAATATACAGGGTGATCCGAACTGTATTCCGGAAACTTCGGCAGCATATTCTGCAGATAAAAATAATTAAAAATGTTCGTATAAATGTATATTCTAAAATGCTTAGTTTCAGAGATACAGGGTGTAGAAGTTTCATTTTTATTTCAAAAATTTTTCCAAATAATTTATGAAGTAACGTTAATATTTGGATGAAAATTGGTGTCTGCGGGAGTTTTTTGACATGCGAAATTTGATTTTGATGTTAATATGACTCCTACTTGTAGAGAGCGCCACCTAGATATTTTTTAACTGGTTTGAAGAATAACTTTTTCGTTCGTACCTGTATAAAACTACCGATTAAAAAAATATACATTTGAGCGAGTTTTTTTTACTTAAAAAAGGTCTTTTGGTAAAAATCGCTACGAGTAATAGTTCTCCAGATATTTTGAATCGAAATTATCAATACCTGTCATCATTAACATAAATTAAACATGTTGACTAAATAGTTATTAAACTGAAATCATAAATTTGAAATATTTTTGTGCCAAAAGTTCAACAGAAACTGTTTTATCATCATTTTCCGCAGTAAAATTTATTATTAATTTAAAAAAAATAAAAATTTCCCAAATTTATTATTTCAGTCCAATAACTATCTACTCAACGTGTTTATTTTTTGTGAATAATGACATGTATTGACTATATCCATTCTAAATATCTTGAGAACGGTTGCTCATAGCCATTTTTCCAAGAGACATTTTTTACGTAAAAAGTCACTGGAATATATATTTTTTCACTCAGTAGTTTTATACAGATACGGACGAACAGTTATGACTCTTCAAAACAATTAAAACACATGTAGGTGGCGCCCCCTACAAATAAGAGTCATATTGATATCAAAATCAAATTTGTCATGTCAAAAAACTCCAGACACCAATTTTCATCCAAATATTGACGTTACTTCAGAAATTATCTGGATAAAATCGAAATAAAAATGAAAGTTCTACACCCTGTATCTCCGAAACTAAGCATTTTAGGACATACATTTATACGAACTTTTTTACTTATTTTTATCTGCAGTATATGCTGCTGAAGTTTCCGGAAGACCGTTTGGACCACCCTGTATATCAATCAACAATAAACTTGAACGCTAATTAATTTAAAAGTTATTAATTTTTTTAAGCTTTTTATGAAGCTTATTGTCAAATATAATTTGTGATACTAACATAAAATTCCATATTATAATTATTAGAGCATAATAGATTTTATGCGCCTCCATATAACTTGATGTAACAAAAACATTTTTTGGAAGTCAGCTTGGGAAAAATATTTTTTTTCCTCAAAAAGTATGCACGGTGGCGTTTTTTTACAAGAGAGAAAAAATGTAGTAAATACTATAGAGACAATTTTGCGAAAAGAAAATCGGCCGTAGGTGAAGTTGGAAGATATTTATACTAAAATTAATGTAGGGGTGGGGGTAGTTTTATCCTCACCGTACTTTTTCTAAATTTAGTGACATATACATAGACACCCAAAATCTCATTCAAATCGGAATAACGGGTCTTAAAATATCTGAAAAATGTGTTTATTTTTTTTAAGTTTGATGCCCTCCAGGACAAACGGACAAACGAAGCACTTTTGTTTAGAGGTAAATATCGCATCCAATGAACTTATCTTGATTCCAAAAATACATAGTAGTTCTATGTGCACGGAATATTGGGACACCCTGTATTTTCGGGGCTGATAGATCTAGTTAAAATAAACATATTTTTTCTTTACCGTTTTTCAAATAAGTCCATAATAGCGGAATTATTATATTTTGAAAATTTAGAATAAAAATGATTTTTTGCTTAAATTTTCAGAACCACTTTATATCCTCTAAACTTTATCTACCACCTATGTTACCATATTATCAAGATATTATTTTTTTAACTGAAAGTTAATTGAACACTAAATCACCACAATACACCAAAACATTTACTTTTACACTGTTTTTCGGCGTATTGTGGTGATTTAGTGTTTTATTTTGTTGTTGTAACACCAAAGGTTCCAACCCCAACTATAATGAAACTTAATTTTTTCCAAAAATACAAAAGTTTGAACATTTTTTTTTCGCG
Source organism: Sitophilus oryzae (assembly GCF_002938485.1). Lineage (NCBI taxonomy): Eukaryota > Metazoa > Arthropoda > Insecta > Coleoptera > Curculionidae > Sitophilus > Sitophilus oryzae. Next base: position 907,674 of record NW_022146114.1, on the reverse strand, counting down.
AAAAATCCTCATAGGCGTGTTGGGGTCCAGTATGGGATCGAAATATAGCACCACGAAAAAAAGACTCAACCTGTATAAGTTTAAACAATAGAAGTGTTTTCTTATCTACTATTTTGATTCTTGTCTATTTATGTGTCCGTATTTCTATTTATGTTATTATTTCAATTTATTTTTATTTGTGTTTGTTTTGAATTTATTTTATTCTAAAAATATATGATTAAATTTTTGGGAAATGTAAATTGTGTTTAATTTTTCTGGAAAAAAAAACTACTACGCGGTAAGTCTGGCAGGTTATATTCCATTTTGATATTATTTTACTACATTTAAAATTAGCTACTTAACTTTATTATAATAATAATTCTATTGTCTTTATTTCTTTTTCATGCTTTTATATTATGTACCTATAAGTAATTTTATATGGTATGTAAATATGCATAAAGTATAAAATTACTAATATCAGTTACAAAAATTAGCAGAATCAGGCTGCGAGGAAAACTATATTAAAATTAAACCTATGCAAGCAGTGTTGTCAACTTTCCGAAATAGAATTTTCCAGGAAAACGGCCAAAAAATGTCTCATTTTTTCTAAAAATTCCCACGAATTACTCAAAATCATGATTATAGAC